>NC_088981.1:76201287-76238787 GCF_963932015.1 Anas acuta | reverse complement strand
AACAAACAGTATAGAAGGCTTTCTGCTGGCATAAGATCTACACAGCATTTTCTGTATGCTTGCTTATGAAGCATGAAAAATGAACAAAATGTACAAATTAGAAGTCAAGATGCTCAAGGCTGCTGAAAGGCTGTACTAGTAGTATATTATTTCTGTTCTGAGGAAATTTCAGGACATTTACATAATGGATAGTTATGAACTTTTCTTCCTTCCCTTCCTTCCCCCCATTTCTAAATGATAGCTGCCAAATTTCATAAATCCTATAATGTTCTGCACTGTAATTAGTTTGGAAGCCTGTGATTGTTTAAGTTTAAGCCAGCAGATAAAGGCTGCCAAACCATTTGAGCAGAAAAGTTGTATTAATGGCTTCATATTACCGCTTGCTGATTTATTTAATCTCTTTCGATCAAATTGTGATTCTCAAACAAAAACAAGAAAAACCCAAGCAGTTTTTTTTCACTGCAAGGAGGAAATGGCCAGAATGCGCATACACACACACAAACCCACAGAGACAAAAGGGCTTTTGTGGCAGAAAGGGTACATCGACAGTCTTGAAGGTCAGTCGTGATTCAAAGGAAAATATGCTGTGGGAAGAGTTATATTCAGTAATGACAGCTAAAATTACACAACATTTGATTACAACCAAAAGGATTCCTGTTGTGCTCCTGCACTGAGGTATCCTGGGACATCTTTCTTACTGTTAAGTGTAAAATAGTGCACTAGTTTTTGCTATTAGAAGTACACTAATCTGCACTGTTTACTTTTTTATACTGCTAGCACATCTCCATTCATATGAAGTATGTTCCTATATTTTGCTACATGGAGAGGCAGGAGTAGGATGTGAGAAAAGGGAAACTGTGTTGAAAAAGACATCATTGTTGACATCATTAATAAGAGTTATAGACATATTCTATTAATTGTCTATGCACTGTTGTGCACCATTTATATAATGCTGCCATTCAGATATTCTGTCAACCTTTTGTATAAGATAGTTTTAGACAGCTCAAAACCCTGATATAGAAAGCAGTCTATCTCATCGCTATCACTCCATCTCCAAAGAGTCAGCATGGTATGCTATACATAAACTCAGCTCAGCTACATCTATTAAAAAGCATTTTTACTAGTTTTAGAGTAAAAGCACTCAATGTTTACAACTTGTATTACAGTTTGGTTTCACTCCCTGTAGCATTGTTCCTTGAATTTTATTTTATTTATTTTTTTGTTTGTTCCAATGCAAGTTAAGCACACATTTAAATTTAAAAACTTGGGAATAATCTCACTGATACTACATTATTGTCTGTGTTTGAATTTTTAAGTACCTTGATGCGTTAAGGCTTCTGTGAGAAGAAAATTTTATTGCAAACTTTTATTGCTTTTATTGCAAACAACAACAATTATACTCACGTTGCATTCACTTCTAGGTTATGAGTGATGACACTCACTGAAGGAAACATGGTTTTGATTTGCCACCATATTTTCCAACATTTCTTTTTCATGACAGCTCATGGGGTTTTAACGCTTGTTTTTATTCTCGGTTGGAGGGAAAGCAAAATCTTTGTAAAATTTTCATAGGAAGGAATTGTGTTGAAGTTGACCTTTTCAGTAGATGTTTGGATATGGGAGATTGACTTTTTTAAAATTTTAGCCATTCAAATTCTGTAAAATAATTTGGCATTTACTGAAACAAAGATGTTCTGCCTACCTCTTTTTTTACTACAGCAAATTTGCTGTCTACAATTTAGAAAAGTACAGGTACCACCTGCTACATACTGTTTCCAGGATCTTCAACTTAAAAACAGCCTAAGCATGGCTTTTAAGTCAGATTAATTTTAATGTTTAAATGCTTACTGGATATGGCTTTCTGATTCATATCCTGAGTAGCCACATTCAATTTATTGTGATTTTGAGGGTTTGTGTTTTAAATTAATCCATAACTCTGAACCTGGTGAGTAGGAAAACATTGGCAAATCTGGAAAATATATACATTCCATGAAACAATTCTATTCTGATGGGTGTTTTATAGGATAATACTCATGTGTTGCATAAAAAAATAAGTAGTAGTATACGATAGCTATAGCACCACTATACGATAACACCAGTAGTATCTGTTAATTATATACCACCCTATACATAAGCTTTTGTATTCAATACAAGTTATATTTAAATTAAAAAAAAAAAAAAAGAGAGAGAGAGAGAAAAAATCCAAAGTGTTTGCATGTGTAAATGAGTTATAAGTCCTGTTTGAAAATAAAAAAATAAAAAACATGTAAAAATAAAAATAAAGATAAGATAAAGATAAAGATGATAGATAAAGATAAAGATAAAGATTAAAATTAAAAATAAAAAAGCTGTTTCTTCACATCAGGGAAACTGATTTTTTTATTAAAAATTGGGGAAAAAAATATTATTTCATATTTTTGATGTTTTAGACTTTCTTTCAGTTATTGATTTTCCATTGAAAAATATTTACATAAATATTTTTTCTGTACCCTCTACCCTTCTGGCCAGTACACTGCTGTTTTGATAAAATGGGATTTTCTCCTAAGTTCTTAAAATACATCTCTTCACCTATGTAAATGACTGATATCAACATCTTAAAGTACAATTCATTGTGGTACATCTCTATAGTTGAAAATATGAAAGTATCTTATTTTACTGACTTACATCATTCAAGTCCTATCAAAGTGCTAATTTGAAAATTTGGATACATAGACCTTGTACAAAGCCTCCCAACTCAGACTGGATCTTATTCTTCATAAGAATAGCTAGACATTATTGGATTTTGCATATACAACCAGATGGATCTTGGCAAACTATACTACCATACAGCTGATAGGAAGGAAAGTACTAAATACAGATTACACAACATTTAATTTATTGTATGATATAGATGCAATAGAAAGCTAATTTAATTAACCAGTATTAAAAGTAACAAGGAACAAATGCAGTATAATTGCATATCAGGAGATTTCAGTTGGCTCTGTAAGTATTTTTGATGATGTCTACTCATAAAGACAAAGCAATTCACTGAGGGGTAAGGATCAGGTCTTTGCATCTTTCAGTGCATGGGAGAGGGATGGGCTAGAAAAAGGAGACATGGTCACAAGCATTAAGCTATAGGAACAACATATTTCTTGTAGAAGAGACTGGGAAGGTAGATGAGTCCCACCAAGTTATTTCCAAAGTATTAGAAGTAAGGATAAATGACCATATACTGGACCAGGACACCAGTACCCAAGCACTACACATCTACAAGGGCACAGGATCAAGGGCAGTGCACAGTGGATCAGGGTTGCCATAAACACTTGGCCAAAAGAAAAGTAATGCTGAAGAAATTTTTGACTTGCATTGCAAAATGACTTTTGCTTTCCTATAGCACCAGCACACAGAAGATACCTGATTGCCCAGCCTGGATTCCCCACTAAAGGAATATCCTGTTGAAAATGAATACAAAGGCTAGAGCAGCTTCAGGTACCAGCTCAGATGTGAGAATGTATGTTGATTTCATTATGTTGATTTTAGTATGTTGTTTTCATTATGATTCAACAGCAGTCATGAAGGCTTGTCTCATATTTTGAGGTTCTTCATTCAAAGAAAAAAAAATCATTAGAAAAACAAAATGAATTAGACAGAATGTGCAAACAAGACTGCTCCATTTGTGATTATGTCTACATGAGAATTTATTTTACTTGAGCAATTAAAGCATCTCTACTTGTTGCTCCTTTTAGCATTGATTTTTTTAGTATATTTTTGTACTAAGCTATTTGAAAATAAATAAATAATAAATGATAATAAATAAATCAATAAATAAAGCAGAGAATTTACAGAAAGCCTCACAAAATCCAGACATTATTTTTTTCTAACCAAACTCAGGTGGATCTGTGTGAGGTACTCAAAAAAGAAACATGAAGGATGTAAAGAAAGACAGAGCATCATCTAAATTCTAGGGAAAAAATTAATTACTAAAATCTTAAAGCTGCAGGGAAGACTTATGTCTGTAATCAAATTCTGGGAAAAAAAAAAAAAAAAACTGCAAACTCTTGCATTTCAACTTCCAACTCACTACCATTTCATGTTCATTTTGTGATGAAGTGTGAGCCTTATAAAACAAACAAACAAACAAACTTCCATTACAAAGGCCCACTTTTCTGTGCTGCTGAAAAATCCCCTCTGAGTGCGAAGTGAGTTGCCTTCCAAACTATTCAGAAATGAGGTAATGGCTTTGCGATTTCATTCCTTTGGCTGAAGCAAAGAATAGAAGCTGGGAAAAGAGAGTCTCAAAAAGTGTGCTCTTTATCCCCTCCCCATTGGCTGCCTTCTGCAGCTTTCAGCACCAGGAATGCGAGGGATGATGTAGTGCAGCCGGTATGTACAGAAGCACTTGCAAACCCATTGTACTTAATGAGACTTGGAAGCCAGGCAGGACCAGGGCACTTCTTCTTGTGGTGCTTTTCATCAGTGCCACAAAGCGGGACAGCAGAGAAGCATGAAACATTACACAGTTTTTGTAAATATTTAGGGCAGGACTTTTAAAAACTAGCTGGCAGGTTTCCAAATGTCCCCAGCATCCCAGAAGCTCCGTCTGAGGATCCCATTGCCTTCAAGGATCCTCTTTGTCCTGCGTCAGGTTTCTCCTTCAGGGACAATGCAACAGCAGACCAGAAGGCAGAAGGAAGGAGATGTGAAGCAGCAATCCTACAAGCATTTTAATACTCCTGATTTTACAGTTCTTCGTGGTGTAAATTCCAACACTTACCCTTAGGTTACACCAGAATCTTTTTATCTGGAAAGAAATGGGTTAAAGACATTGTGTCCAGCTTTTGAAAGTGTGAAGTGGCCTGAGCTAAGCCCAAGGTGAAACAGACTTAGCGCAGCTATGAGGAGAAGTACATAACCTGCCCACTCAGCAGTCAGCATTGCTCAGGAGCATATCTCCAAGGCTCACCAAATAGATAATGCAGGCTTCAGGTGTGATGTGTTTCATTTACTAAAGGACATGTTCATACCGCTGTGTATGTGGTTGTGTTTGCAAATAAATGCATCCGTAATTTATGAAGCCACCTATTTAAGATTCTTGTCATTTATCAAGATGCTTTTGAGACTTGATTCTCATTTTGCAGACCAAATGTTAACATTTGATTGAATTTATTAACTCAATTAAACAAGAAGTGTTCCACATTAGAAAGCATAATGTCGGAATTAATACCCCCAAAATGTGGTGACGCTTTAACTAATATCCTGTGACCTCCTGGTACCCTCCGACGTCGTCCCATTGAGTTCAGTATACATAATCAGATCAGAGGTTTCCTAGGGAGCTCTCTCTAGAGGATATCAGATGTCTCTCAGAGGGGATATAGCCACCCCTCTTCGGGTGAGGGGATCTAAAGAATACACTCTTTGTCTTCTCCCAGCCCTCCATCTCTCCCTCCATCCTTCACAGCCATGAAGAAAAAGCAGAACAAGATGATGAACCTGTCCATTGATGAACCTGGCCTTCAGAAAAATATTCTTTGTTGACTTTGATCCCAAGCAGAAGTATGTTGTGAACACTGGAAGACTTTGAACAGGGTGTTAGATGACCATAAGAGCGAGCAACTGGGGACAGAAATCCAACCACACACCCACAACCTAAAAATACCTCTGAGTTGTTAGTGACCATCATGAAAAAAAACTCATTCTATAACTTTTAGTGATCAAAACAAGTGACCATACCTCTTGTTAAGACTTGCCAGCTGCAGTCCAAATTTGCACCAGCCAAAGCAACAGCACTGAACCTAGTCCGTATGTGGCCAGATTGCCACAGCCTACCACTAACATCGCAATGCCTTAACATCTGCTCTACACACCACCCCACAACTGGGAGTAGTTCAGAAGTGTAAACTTTGTCACCAAACTGATCTCATCCTCTCCCAGCTCAAACTCTCCTTGCAGGTAGGCTACTTGGATTCCAAAAGAACAGGAAACAAACCCATTAAAGGCAATGCATGCAACAGATTTTCTCATAACCATTGCAAATTGCAATCTGGTAACATGCCAAAGGCAATTCTTGCTGTGCAAGAAGAAAGAATCATTAACCTATTCCCAGACTAGCATAAAATTCTTGAACACTTGCATTGGGCAGTGCTGAAAGTTTGGACACCATGTCAGTATAACAAAATCCTCCACTCCCCCCAGCCTCTCCCAGACAGTCTTTGAATTACAAATGAAAGCATTTATGGATTCTGCCAAAAACAGGAGAGCAGAGAATTTGAGGGGTCATTATGCCTAGAAAAAGAAAAAAGAAAAAAAAAAAAAAAAATTAACATGCAGACACAACTTGACTTTAACCTTAACTTAACTAAATAAGACAGCTATATAGCTACAGAGAACAGGACACTTTCCATAAGAGAGCCCCACAAGCATCCAAGATAATCCAATTCCAACCATCCTAGTTACTGCCCAGAGGTGCTAGGTGCATGTGATTCTACAAGTAAAACACAGTGTTCAGCCCAAGCACGTCAACTGTCCTGAAAAGAATGAGGAGATAAAGACAGTGCTGAAGGAAAGGCTTTTTTAAACATCATTTTAAAGATTTGTGAAGGCTTGGTTGTATTTTCATTTTTTTCCCTGTTCTGTTATTCCCTAGACATCAGCTATTAGTTGCTATTGGAGCTGGAATATTGAATTAAAGCGATCATTGTTTCATTATCAAATTCTTATGGATACAATAGCTGCCGTCCCCAAAAATGCATTCTTAAACTTGTAATTTCACATCACCATTAATATCGGGTATGCGTTTTCTTTCAGAAAGACTTTGAATTCTTGTTGATATCTTGTTCTACTTAAGATGAGACTAAAAATTTCATATTCCATGGCACATTCTCACAATAGTTAGAACTTTAGAGTCCCAAGCATAGTTGAGGTGTTAACTGACTTGACTGTTAGAAATAGCTCCCATCAGCTTTTTGTATACATGGAATTTTAGGGCTAGCATGCACTTAACCCTATCAGAGTATGCTTGTGCGATACATACTTATGATGCTTAAAACATCTTCCCGTTATTATGTTTATGTTCTGACTAAAGTCTTTGATGGAACCATCTCTTTTGTTGAAGAATGCTCTCAAAACTGCAGAAATGAAATATATCCTTCCAACACAATCCACTAATTCTCTCATCTTGCTTTCTTTTTAAAGTCTCTTTTTTTCTAGTTACCAGCAGTGACTAAAAGTCTCATTGAGTTTTTACCTTCACCCTTTTTTCTATGAGAACTATTTACTGGCTTTCAGCCTCACTGAAAAGAAACTCCCATTTAACAAACGCACCATATTCTATAGTCCAATCAATATCAACCCTCTTTACTGATCATTTGGTTTAATTCAGAAGAAAAGATGTCATGCTTCACATAAATCACTTTTTTTACTCAGAAGAATCCCTTATTGAATAAACTGTAGTGTCATTTCAGTCAACAAAAACAGAGCACAAAGATCCTAGGCACCCCTTGGTAGTTTGCATTATGTATCCACCTGTAAAGTGATGTGATTCTGATGCAAATGAAATACATTTTTAACTTGCATTCTCTCTTCTAATGGAAAAATTACTAAAGGAGGCTAGAAATGTCCCTATTTATGTAAGTGGACTTTCAATTACTGGAATCCCACAAGCACCGTACATATACATATGCCTGTGTTCATTCACAGTTCTAGCAAAATTGAACCTATTAGACAATGCTTTACTTTGTTCTTATTGGCGCTGCAGTTCAGGTGCTTTGATTAAACAAGCAGATCAAGTCCTTTCAGAATGACAATTCAAAACTGCTCACACAGAGCTTTTGGTTTGGATCCATGTTGGGAATATTTACACACTGTAAAACCATACTGAGATGGATTTATGGCATAAAGCAATAGATGATTCACTGATACTTTTACTCATGTCAGGAACAGACAACGGACCTTAAACCAGCAATCAGTGTGAGGTTTGTAACTGCATGGTCTATCTTAAAACAAACAAACAAATAAAATTAATTAATTAATTAATTAATAAACAAAGTAAAAACAGAAACAAATCTAAAAGTGGGTACAAGACACCTTTTTTGGTTGTGGAGACACAAAAGCATCATGATATTGATGCTAACATGGGAACTTTAATCTCCACATTTGTATAAAATATCAACAGTAGTTTCAGGAAAGTAAACAATTGAAGTTTCCATAAACTCCAAAATGCAGTTTGAAATATAGACAAAAGCGATAAAATCCTGCTATGCTTCATTTTCAGGGATCACAGAAAAAGGTACGATTCTTATGACAGATATAACTGCTAAGTCATAAGCTGCATAAGCATTCAGCACACACAGTGCATCTCATTTTAAGCAAGTGCATGTTTGAGTTTGCCAGTTGTATGTTCTGAGTTCTTCTAGCAGATAGGGGAAGTGTGCGCATGCGTGTGTGTGTGTGTCTCTGTGTACTGTCATAACCATGCCCAAGCATGGACTGTCTTGAAAGATTAAGTGCACCTATTTTGAACTGGAGGCTGCATGCCATAATTTTTAGCTAACCCGTTTCCTTCTTAGTGAAAACAGAAATAAAAATATATTGTGCACACTTCATTGCTAGAACCTTTGACCTCAGCTGCCTGTCTAGCTGAGACTGTGATGAATGCTTTGTGTCTCTTCATTTTTAATTGCTCATAAATTGTTATCCCATGAAACACAAAACTAGCCTTGTCCTCATTTTAGTAGGGGTTGGAGGTCAGCCTAACAGTAATACAATTAAGGAGTGTCTTTGTGTGGGGGTGTGGGAGTGAGGAGGGCAGTAGGGTTACAGAAGGTTGTGGTAGTGAAAGATGTATTCCTTTCCAAGGAAATACAAAGCAAATTCCACACTTTCAAACAAAAGTCTTTAATGTTTGACAGTGTTAAGAAAAGCTCCTGGGAGGACATTTAGAAGGGCAATAAAGTAGACATGATTTTCTTTATCTGTATAATCATTCTTAAACATACATGTATACATGGTTGTATATGATAGCACTGATCTGTTCTTTAGAATGGCAGACTTAATCCTATGGGTCAAATTTTACCCAGGCGTGCGTGTTCAGGCTTGCTGATTTCAGAAGAAATGATAGCCTACCTTTGACTCCTCTATAAAATAATCTAAACCAAATCTGTGAAGATAGCACTGCAGTTACTTTCCTCTGGCTAATCTTCTCTCTGTTGTCATGTATTTCCCTCCTGTTCTTGAAAAGCTGGACTACATGTAATTCAGATAATATACAGTATGCCAAGGCACAACAGTATCTTTCACCTTCAAAATATTTAGTAATAAATAAAAATAAAATATTAGCTCAGTGACATCAGGGAGTTTCACACGCCCACATATGAAACACTTGATTTTGGTTGAATAAATCCATAAATAAAAGAAGCTTGCTGAATGCACTTTTACCTCACACCATACATAATTCTGTTTAACAAAAACATTATTGGGCTTTCAGAAACTGAGGATGTATTTAGATTCCTACAGACCAAACCATTCTGGCAATGCTGGTTTTTGTGTGTTTTCTTTGTTTGGTTTGTTTTTCGTTTGTTTGTTTGTTTGTTTTTCTTTTTTTTGTTTGTTTGTTTTGGTTTTGTTTTATTTTTTTATTGGGGTTAATTTAGGCAATTTTCTCCAAAACCCATAACAGTCCTTGTTCTCTGATTTAACTCTAACCAGACTCAGTATCTGCAGCAAAACCACCACCTTCTCAGAAACCTGACAGCCATGGAGTTCGGAAACAGTATTCCCTAGCCTATTGCATAGGTTAATTTTAACAGCTGTTTCAAAAAATGCAGACAGCTATAAGGAAAAATAGCATTTAGCACCCACTATTAAATTCCTCACGGAAGACAGACAACTTCACCACCTAGTCATAGCACAATGGATGCTATCAGTTCATACAGAATCCAGCGGCCCAGATAGCAGAAAAGAAAGTTTTGGTGCAGGGAGTGACATACTACTAATTTAGCAGCCCAAGAGTCTGTACTAAAAGAGAAGAGATTTATATTAGATGTTAGGAAGAAAATCTTCACTCAGAGGGTGTTGAGGCACTGGCACAGGTTGCCCAGAGAGGTTGTGGATGCCCCATCCCTGAAGGTGTTCAAGGCCAGGTTGCAGGGGACCTTGAACAACCTGGTCAAGTGGAAGGTGTCCCTGTCCAAGGCAGAAGGGGAGGGGGTTGAACTAGATAATCTTTAAAGGTCCTTTCTAACCCAAACCATTCTATGATTATATAATTCTATGATTCATCAAATACTTCATACAAAGGAAGACAACAAGTTATCAAGGGAAGGTGCTAGTGACCCAAGATACAAATCTTAACTGGATTTCCATAGTTCTCAAAAGCTTTTCTTCAGATCTATGTCCGTGTTGTGTGGTGTTTTTTGTTGTTGTTTTTCTTGTTTGTTTGCTTGTTTTCATCCTAAACTGAAATGCATTATCTGTCAATTATTACTACTTCAGCATTTTGCTTCATATAATATTACTTGTTTTCCCATGAACACTAAAGAAGTACTACTAGGAAACAGAACAGAAACTACTGCAGAATATTGTTCTTCCTGTAATGAAGGATTCCTGCTTGCTTTAGGTGTGTTAATAGTTGAAATTGCATTTGTTTGTTAATGATCCCACTAAGATTAAATTATATTTCAGGCCTTCTGTTAACTGAATTCTTACCTAATCTTTACTAGATAAAAAGCATATTAGCATTTGCAGGATTTGGGATGGGAAAAATCTATTTTTCTGATATATGGGCTCTATCAAATTGTATTGCAACATTTATTGTGACTGCTGTAAGATTTACTGTTTTACTCTAAAAAAAATCTACTTCTTAAGAAGTTCTCTTGCTTAAAAACTAAAGTCAAGAAGCCATCACTCCGTAACCAGTCAAAACTGTGATTTAAGTACCAAAGTTCCACCTAAATTATGGTTAACAATCTGGACTGTCTACACCTCAGCCTTACTCAGCCCTCAGTGCTAAAACCTCATATGTGCTTCCCTGTAGTCTGTGGAAAGCTCCCAAGACATCTATAGTTAGAGGCATATGTACTCAGAAACACTCTATTGTTTCTTGCAGGATAGGAACCTCCTTCTATAAAGAAGGGAAATTAGATTTATTCCTTGAGACTCCTATATTCCCCCTGCTGGAACGGGAAAGTTTACCTGTGGTTTAACATAACAGCTGTGATTGAGTCTCTCTTCTATTATAATCTAATAGTTAAAACATTGATGGAAGAGAAAGGTGAGTACTAGATCCCCACTGCCTCAGGGGACATGAACCTAAGGTCCAGCAAGGTATCTCAAATGTCAGGCCCATGCTATGCTGGGTGTACATCTCTCTTCCTCCAAGCAAGACAAATAAGAAGAACCCTGATAAGCCTCTAGGCTCAGACTTCTGCAGAGGAAAGGTAGTCCTGGAAATGTCAACATTTGGTTGATGATGGTGTAATATTAAACCTACCCTCATTTCAAAGGCCAAGGTCCAGAATTCTGGTTATGCATCTTCTCTGGTGCACCTGAGAAGTTGGGATCCTAAGTTCTTGCTTTGCCTTCAATTCTGTAATACCCTCACTTTCACTGTTGGTGTCCTGTCTCCTACTTCCTGCTTCAAATCCCCACATCTGGCACATACACATTCACCCTTCTCACCTGCTGACTGAGACACATCTGTCTATTGCTGCCTCCATTTCTCACAAGATCATGTTGCTCCATGATATGCGAGCTGCTTGAAAGGCTGGACGCCCCACAAGCGGGAGGCACCTTCATATTTAGTGGAGATGCCAAAACTGACCTCTCAAAAGATCTTCAGAAACCCTGCCCTTGGTCATTCTGTATGTATATAACATAGGCATTTTCAAATGATCTCTCAACATTTCCTACCTAAAACTTAGTTTTACCTTTGTACCAGATGTTTTAGTCAGGCTTCATAGATGACCAATATTTTGTTTATGAGATAAAATTTCAGACTGTATGTTTGTGATATTTTCTCAGTTAAAATCTATCACAGCACAAATGGAAAATCATAGTGTTACTTTTGAATCACAGCATTACATCATAGCATTCTCATTGAAAATGACAGATTGGTAACTGTTCTCTTAATAAAGTCTACTGTTTCATTCCACTAATGGAAAAGGTTTTATTCAGCATCACATACACAATCTCTCTCTGAAGATCCAGCAGGGCTAGATCAGGTAGGTGTTGCTACCAACATTTAGCCAGCCACTCCACAGGAATTTCCAACCATGGGCTATCAGTGTATTAAATATTTGATGGGTTTTCCTTCCTATTTTTTCATACAGTAGCTGAGGGAAAGTGGTGGTTTTCAATAACTTTGGTAATAAAGATATTCTTTATTTGTCATATGTTCAGATAAAGTAATTGTTCAAAAAGGAGTCTGAATTCTTGCTGATTTTGTATTGGATAATAAAGTGCTATATGGAATATTCAGGCATACTGTGAGACCTAGGATTATAAGTGGATTGAAAGAAAGCTATCTCATAAAGAAGATGTGGTCTGTAACTGTTTTTCCATATGCAGCTGATAAAAACACCGTTACATTTCTCCCTTTATAAGGGGATGGCATTAGTGGCCCAGCAGCAAAGGCCAGCATGATGGGATGGTGAAACTAATGGTGAAACTTCTCCAAACATATCAGAGAGAAAGAGGACTAACCTCTCTCTCAAGTAGAACAGATGGCAGACAAAAGAAGGCCAGTCCTGGATGTGCTTTTGAAGGATAGTTCCCAGACATGTTACTTAACAAACCATGGCTTGCCCAAACTATGTTCCTGCTGCATCTATTACATTAAAGGTGGGGATATACAGCACTGTTAAAAGAAGGTAGCTGTCACTTTAAGTGAGCCTAGCATTGAGCATTGTAATTAACTTTCTTTTTAAGTGTTTGTCTCTTATTCTGAGAAATCCACGACTAAGAAATAGTGCATCATGCTGTTTTAAAACCATTTAGTATTCATTATGTTCTATGAAGGTCTTGAGTTTATGAGCTATTTCTCTTTAGAGGCATGGATTTTAAACACTATATGTTTCTCAGAGCAAGAGAGGCAATGAATTTGAGACTTCCAGTAGTGAGTATGAGGGTAAAGCTAATGATTCTGCAAATGTCTTCTCCAACACATCACAGCTTCTGAGGAATGTTGTCCTGGACTACAGCTGTCCCCTTTGAAGGGGCAGAGTAACTCCTATAGAGCAACGAAAGAACTCACCACGGAGAGAAGTTGTGGTGTTTGGAAAGCAGCCTGTGTTTGGTAAAGATGCTGCTCATTTTATAGTCCTAGTGTCAAAGTGCAAGACTAATCAGTCTTTCCAGGGCACCTGGCTCCACTTAGTGACATGAACGTGTTACCCCTTGTACTTTCTGCTGGTCTCACAATGAGAACCAGGAGAGAAGTGAAAGCTGTTAACTGTAGTTCATAATACAGCCATATCTTTGGCCTTAGCAGGGCCTCAGCAAACCCTGATGGGAAATAAGGGTCATTTAGAAACAGAGCACTTCCAACAAACTAAAGAGAGATGTAAAACATACTTACCTACTCATAGTTTTCTTTCTGTGAAGTGGATACTGGGTCCTCTGTGACCCATTAGGGTTGGATTATTCTTCTGCTCAAAACAGAAGCTATCTGATTTTTATTATTTTTTTTTTTTTTGCTAGCTACTCAAACTAGCAGGAATTGCCCAAAATAGGAAGACAAACTACAAATCCTGATGAATAAACATTCTGCAAGATTAGCCATCTCCTAGCAGGCAATGTTAGCCTTTATCTATTTAATTTATCAAAAAAAAAAAAGAAAAAAGAAAAAAGAAAAAAAAGAAAGAAAAAGAAAAAAAAGAAATTAAGATGGCAAAGAGAGATACCAACCTGAAGGAATGGCAGGATTTCTCCCTTAGCTCTCAGCAGGAGTACTTTCTGAGGGACAAAGGGTCTATTAAAGACATGATGCAGATGAGACAGAGATCTGGGTGGGGTTTCTCCACAGCTACTTAATAGAAAGGAAAATTCCAAGCAGGTAAATACATTTTAGCTTGCTCCCTTGTGGGTGTCTGGTGCTCAGTGATGTATCATGGTTGGGACATATCAAACAGTAAAACAAATCCCCACAACCATAAGAGGCATTTAAGTTATCAGGAAAATTGAACCCAGAGGAAAGAAAACTCTTATTTGACAGTGGCTGTATGTTTTATTGTGGGTTGGTTTCTTTTTGTTTTCAGACTTCCCACAGCATAGGAAGCAAGCTTTTTTGAAAAATGAGCAAGTCCTCTAAATACAGCAGGATTTTGTGCCTACAGGTCATGGTTGGTTTTAACAGTGCATATGGGAAAACATAAAAGAATAGGTATGCACACAAGAAGCGAAGCACTGACCTGGTGTAGCCTTTTCCTTGGCAGCTGTCCAGAAGGATGCTGATCTTATATAAACAATTGGATAGACTAGCCAACTTTTGAATTTATACTTCAGGAAATAGCAGATGTGGCTGTTTACCACCCTTTCTTAAAGTTGCCCACATAATTCTCTGACTGTATGATTAATGATTACTTTTACAATGATCACTATTTTCATAAACAGAATTTGTAAGTCCCAACCGCATCACAGGTGCTAGTGTGTATAAATGGCTGATCTTCTGCAAAGACTTAGAGCTCAGGAAAGGAAAGTGTTTGGTTCATATGACAGCTTAAGCATGCTAATACAAACTGAGAATCAGACAGATAAAATGCTGTGGTGGTTTTACCCTGCTGGGCAGCTGAACTCCACCATAACTGCTCTCACACTCCCCCTTTCTCAAAGGGAAAGGGGGAGAAAATATGATGGAAAGGGCTCAAGGGCTGAGATAAAGACAGGAAGATCACTCAACAATTATCATCATGGGCAAAACAGATGCAGCATAGGGAGATTAGCATAATTTCTTGCCTATCACTAGCAGACTAGAACAATGAGAAACTAAAAGCAAACTAAACCCACCTTCCCCTCCATCCATGGAACGGGGGCTGTGGTCAGTCCCTAACGCTTCATCTCTGCCGCTCCTTCACAGTTACTTAGTTACTCTCTGTCCCTGCTCCATGTGGGGTCCCTTCCCAAACTGATACTAAGGGGGCTGCCAACAGGCAGCAGCTCTTCCAAGACCTGTTCCACCACTGGTCCATGCCACAGGGTCCATCCCCCATGAGCAAACTGCTCCAGCACAGGTCTCCCATGGGCAGCAGCTCCCCCCAGACCCCCTGCTCCTTCATGGGCTCCTCTCCACGGGCTGCAGCTCTGGCCTGGGGCCTGCTCCTGTGGGGGCTCTCCATGTTCCGCAGCCTCCTCCAGGCCACATCCACCTGCTCCACCGGGGGCTCCTCCACCCATCGGGGGGCTGCAGCGTGGAGATCTGCTCCATGTGGGACCCATGGGCTGCAGGGGGACAGCCTGCTCCACCAGCCGCAGGGAAACTTCTGCTCCAGCGCCTGCCCAAATTCTTCACTGACCCAAATTTGTGTCTGCAGGGCTGGTTCTTACTCCTCTCCCTCCCAGCTGCTGTTGCACAGCATTTTTTTTCCCCTTCCTTCAATCTGCCCCCCCAGAGGCCCACTCAGCGTCGCATCCTGTCTCAGCTCTGGCCAGCAGCGGGTCCCTTTGGAGCCGGCTGGAGCTGGCTCTGCTCTGACATGGGGCAGCTGCTGGGCTCTGCTCACAGAGGCCACGTCTGCAGCCCACCTGCTATCAAACTCTTGCCATGTAAATGCCAATAGAGATGCACACTACTTTGGGAGGCTCCTAAAGTGCAGTAAGTAAAGTAATAATTTTTTTGTAATAAATAAAAGGTATCTGAATGATAGAAAGTTTTATCAACAAAGAAATCATTCCATGCAGCCTGAAGCAGCCTGTTTTCCAATGGAGTATTGTTCTCTGTCACTATCCCCCTAATATCTAATATCTAATATCACTGCAACAAGTCCTGTTTCTGCACACATGCACTCTGACAACACCATAGGGCAAGGAAGAGTTATCACTGCGACCAGTCTGGACTTGACAGCATTTGTCCTAATACATACAGCCTGCCTTTCCTTTGGAAAGACTGTAATTTCAGTCTCTAATCCAGCCGCCACTTTCTGGAGAACTTGTGAGAATTTGATTATTCTTGTCTCTTCTTCTTAAACAGACTTTATTTTTTAACATCTTTAACAAATTTTACTGAATTAAATTATAGATTCAAGATACACTTAGGAGAAAATCAGATGAACAAAGTAAATGCACAGTTAAATAAAGTAAGGAAAAAAAAAAAAAAAGACTACTAAATGTTGAATCATACACAAAACCTTTTTGAAACTCCAGGAAACACATGCATCACTTCCTGATGTGTGACGTTCCTTGCTTGTTCTGCATATTCCTGCTTCAGAGGAGAGTTAAGATGACAAAAAGTTAGAGAAAATCCAGAAATAAACATGTCCAGTGGTGCAGGATGTTAATTATTTTGAGTGGGTATAAAACATCACCTGAAAGATTAGTAGTTCCTTCAATCACTTGCTCAGTTTATAATTCTGTGGAATTCCCCTCACCTGCTAACAGGCACCTACAAGTTTTATTGTGCTCAGAGCTGATGCTGTAGTCCACGGGGTGAGACAGGAATCTCCAGAGCACAAGTCAATCCAGCTCTTAATGCTTCCTCTAGCTTTGGGTTAATTATCTGGGGGTGTTTAAACATTTTCATTGGCTGCACAGTGATCTTAGACAGTAATTTGCACTAGATTCTAGGCTCCAGATGAGTAGTTTAGCAATATGAGTTCCAATGTTAATGGACAACTTGTGCTGTTACTCAAATGAAGGTAATTGTATTCATTAAGCTTATATTTTAAGCTCATAAGAGTAGAAGCTACCATAGACTTGAGAAAGAACTTTGCACTCAGTATTTACTAAAAATCGCCTTTCCAAAAGTAGTTTTCACTTTCTTCACACCAGATTTTCAATGGAATCTTTTACTTCCAGCTTGTCTTGCCAATGGCAACCAAAGGCAGAGGTGAAAGAGCAGAAAATGTTACCTTCTTCAGTGCTTGAAAGGAGAAGATATTTTTAGCATTGTATATTGTTTCTAATGTTGCCTACAATGGCTGGAGCTTTTTTATTTAAATTTCTCTGGCAATTCGTTGTGTTGGTCAAAGCATGGAGGTATGCTTTCACCATCTCAACATCGGCTTACTAGATATACATGTAAGTACGGCCAAATGGTCAAGGGATTCCCAAGAAGAGCAATAAACAAACAAAAACACAGGTTGTAAAATGCCTCTTTGGGACTCAAAATGGCTGCAGCACTTGGCAGAGTGGTCAGCTACTTGGACTCTCTAAAAATAACTAGCAAATTGCAGAATACCAGCAGCTGAAAAGTCTGGTCAGTACATACAGAGATCACCTCTCTGCTGAGCCATCAACAAGTAATCTTGGTGTCTGCTGGACACTGGTGTTAAGTTAAAAGAGCTTTGATCAAAACTAGAAATTGACCTCCAGCATCGCAAAGTGCACAAGGCACTTCTAGCAAAGTACGCAAATTGGCACCTAGCTCTTTCATTGTATGATGCTCCAGTTTTGAGATGGTGTCCATTTAGGTGAAAGACCTCTGCACTGCCAAGTGCCCAAGTGAAGCCACAACAGGAGAAAACTTCTTTTTCTCACTGAGAAGACTGAAGAAATGTTGTGTCTGCAGATGAATTTGGAGAGGAGAGGAGAGGAGAGGAGAGGAGAGGAGAGGAGAGGAGAGGAGAGGAGAGGAGAGGAGAGGAGAGGAGAGGAGAGGAGAGGAGAGGAGAGGAGAGGAGAGGAGAGGAGAGGAGAGGAGAGGAGAGGAGAGGAGAGGAGAGGAGAGGAGAGGAGAGGAGAGGAGAGGAGAGGAGAGGAGAGGAGAGGAGAGGAGAGGAGAGGAGAGGAGAGGAGAGGAGAGGAGAGGAGAGGAGAGGAGAGGAGAGGAGAGGAGAGGAGAGGAGAGGAGAGGAGAGGAGAGGAGAGGAGAGGAGAGGAGAGGAGAGGAGAGGAGAGGAGAGGAGAGAGACTGCAGGGTCTGTTGGAAGGCTCTGTTCTTAGCACCTGACAAGAATTTCAAGTGTATTTAGAGAGTCAAAAATGCTTGAAAGCTGTGACTTCGTGAGAGAAGTGGTAAATATATATTCCCACATACATTTATTTTTTATAAAATTTTATATTTTTAATTTCATGACATTTTTGTACATTTATTATTTTTGTCTTACAGTTCTGCATAAAAACATTGCAAAGTGCAATCAAGAAAGAATTAAGGGACCTTCTGAAAAATTTGTGAGAAGACATGTCCTCCTAACAGAGGGAAAGCAAACATTTCAATTAGATGTTACACCAGGTTTTTTAGTTTAGTTGTTTGAATAATGAATTACCCTCGGCCACTTACCAAAAAGGGTTTGGTACTGTGCTGTTCCTGTGCTGGCAAGACAGCCTGAATGTATTTCACTGAAAATGGGATCTAGCTGTCTCTGAAAGACAGCCCCTCAGTTTGCTTGCACTGTCCTGCTCCACAGTTGCAAAGTTTGTGTTGCTATGTCTGCAGCCTTGCTGCTGCCCCAGCCTGAGAGCTGCTCCTTGATGAGGCAGGGAATACCATTTACAAAAAAAAAAAAAAAAAAAAAAAAAAAAAAAAAAGCATATTTATAGAAGCAAGGCTGACAAGAGGGGGGGAGTGGAGAACAGGGCATGAGCACTCATGCTTGAAACCCCTTGCTTGTGCAATAATGAGCTTGAAAGCCTCGCTGAAGTGGTTTTACAGCTGTGCAACAAAATGGTGCACTCTCCTCCCTTAATGCTGACATTTTAATGTAGGATCACAGCTATTCAGATTGTCCATTGGAGCTGGCAGGCTGATGGTGTGAGCAACTACGCACTCTCATCAATGTCGCTTGGATGAAAGCTGCTGTCAGGCTCAATAAAATGGCAGGCTAGGCCAATCTGGCACACATGAAAGGAAACTGGAAGAAAAGCTTAATTGCACCTCCAGCAGATTCCAGTTATTCTGCTGGTCTGTTAACAACACGCTGCCTGGCACGCTGGTGCAGTCCGCTGCTCTGTGTTGGTAAGGAAAACTTGAAGGTATGGCAAAAAAAAAGCAGCCTGGGTTAGGCCATGCCAACCAAAGCCAAAGAGAGCACAAGTCTACCTTCACTGCCTGGTTAGTAGCAGCCACTGGGTCCAGCCAAAAATTGAGAAACAAAGAACCCTAAAATGGAAGGGTCTACAGCCTATGCTTGTGGGACTGGGGGAAAGGCTGCTGTCACCAGGACAGTGCCAAGGCATGGCCAAACACTCTCCTGACACATCTCAAGGAAGAGCCCACAGGAAGCGTAGACAACAATAGGTCACATTAACCCAGGAGAAAAGGAGAGGAAAGGAGGCAAGATCACTTACACCAAAAATTGTGGCATTCACTCTGGAGTGATGGGTAACATCAAGGATGGAGAAACTAATCATCTCTGTGTTCAATATATTGGCAGAAGACTAGGGAAGGGCAGAAGACTGGGTTTTATTGGGTTTTCTCAATTTTTTTCCATGGTGGTCATGACCAGTTGGAATGTTTGGGAAATAAATAAATAAATAAATAAAAGTTTGTGTTATCGTTTACTGGTGTGTGTGTATACGTGTGTGAATACAGTGGAAGAAAAGTATACTGGATTAAAAAATCTTGTCTGGAAATAGGGACAACAAGCCCTTGGAGCAGTCTTTTGCTTCTTAAACGGGACTGAAATAATGGGAAGTAGTAAGACACGTCTGAACTTCTTTTTCTGGTATACCATTGTATATATATTGTATATATTCTTTCATAAAGAAAGAATCTATAAACACAAAAACTTAGGTAGAATTACTTGTTTCTAATAGATACTCTAGTCCATCCATGCAGTCTGTCTTGCAGTGTGTATGAGGTTCATGTCATTTCTTAGTATTTGCCTTCCTTTTTTTTTTTTTAAGTTTACATGCAAGCATCTCCAAGAACCACAAAAAAATAAATACATGACTGTAATTTTGTTACTTTTTTTGAAGCGTGATGAAATAGAATTACTCTGACCAAATATTAAGATCTTCTGTACAGTTATTCTTTTGTAGCGCAGTCTAAAAATACTCAAGAAAATTATGTACTGTGATATATTGGGGAAAAAGAATATATCCCTGTCTTGTGATGAACTCAATTTCAGTTGCACAAACCCTTCTATTTCTAACTCTGATTGGATCACAACCCTCACTGTCACCTACACTTTGTGTTCTTAAACTATTTGGGGATGAATAGATCTTGTTCCTGTTAGGCACTGGGTACATGTGCAACTGGGTAGGAGAGAGACTGTGGTCATCAGTATTGAAATTACCCCCATTTCTGGAACTCTCAGCATAGCAAATTTGAGCAAATAATCTCAGTAGCTCATCCATATAATGACCTGCCGAAAATAGAGAGTAGAGGGACTTCCCACAGGACACAGGTGCCTAGAAAACTGAGAAACTTCTGTCAATATGACAAAAATAGAGGGAAATTATTATTCCTTTTTTAAGAAATAGCCTCTCTGTGAAGCACAAGTCTCCTATACTTATATATCAAAGACCCAGATGGCTTCAGATCATGGACCCTGCCCATTCTTTGGATGCCAGCTGTAATGGAATTTGACCAAGGAAGCTCTGTGTTTTTTCAGCTTTCTGTAGCAGACTGGGCTCTTTAAGAGAAATTTTCTTTAGATGATTAGCACTTGTGATGAACTGGTGTTTCTGCCTTGCCTAATTCCTTTTTTCTTTCCAGTAAAAATGTTTCCCTAATTTCACAGTGAAGTCACAAGCATGAGTCTGTATCTTGGGAAGTTGAAGCAATAAATTCATTATCTTGAGATGATGAAATATAGGGTACAACTGCTTCAAAAGTACATTAGCACTTGGGATAATTTCTCAGAGATCTAGGTTTAGTATGATGTCTTAGGATCTTGGAAACAAACTGACCAGAGTTTAGAACCTCTTGCACCACACTGTTGTCTACTGAGGAGTTTAGAGTCTGGCTGCATTGTAATAGACATTAAAAATGCATGAAGCTTCCTTTAATGCAAAGTCCTTTGATGGTAAAGTGGATGGGCACTGAGATGACCAAAACCATTCCCTTCAGCAACAGATGGAATCAGGAAAGAAACACTTCTTTAGTTCAGTTGCATAAGATATAGATATTCATCACCCTAAAAATTATATGGGTATCAATATCAAATGGAAGAACTTCAAAAACACATCATTTTCTAATCAAAAAGCTTAACTGGGCTGCTGCAATAAGAATAATACATGTATACCCAGTGTTGACCTACTTTAAAATTAAATAAATAAATAAATAAAAATGGTCATTGGCTGCTTGCTTCACTCTGTCTACTTGTTTCCTTGAAGATAGCTTTATATAAAATATAAATATTCCCTGCCAGCTTTTTGATCCAGGAGAAAAGTTTCATCCTTCAATAGTGCACGTAATAGAATTGGTCAGATTTGAAGCATGGGAGCACTTTTTTATCTTGGATCTTTAATATTTTACAGTTCAAGCAACAGAGTTTAACCAAACCATTGGAGATATAACAAATAAGCTCCCCCCTTCTCCCACCTCACCCCCCCAGAAAAAATCCACTGTAGCCTTCATTTTGTTTCTTCCTCTCCCAATTTACCTGTTGAAAAAGCATGGTTTAAATAAAATATAAAATTTGCCTTCTTATTTGATTATCTCCTGGGACAATTAATGCGCTTTAAGAATTTCAATATTTTGGCCACAAAACAGACTTAATAAGAACAAAAGCGGCAGCACTAAAGTCAAATGAAAGGTCTACTAAATCAGTAACCTTACTGATTTAAATAGGACTAGGACAGCACCCTGTGACTTTATGGATGTTTATCATGCAAATTTTCAGAACATCCTAGTAAGCTTTTCATGCTAAGGCACTTACAAGGTCCTGCCTTCCACAAACTGTCTCCCAGAGATGCACACGGCACATGCTTACACTTGAATCTCTTTACCCTAAACTCAACAGAAGATGAGAGTTTGGGTTATGTAACACCACTCCATTTTCCCAAACCTCCTAAAACTGCAAAATGGTACAAATATTGAGATAATAGTTTTATTTACAGTATTTTAATGGTGTTTTTCCCTGTACTTACAGTGTAAGGATCATTTGAAATCTGATAGAGTTTTTATTCTCCTGAAGCTTCTATTCTAATTTTCTATGCCATACAACATCATATGTGTTTGTGTAACTCACAACATATTTGGGGGTTTGGCCTTCAGAAAGATACTGAGAATCATACGTTGCTCAGTCTCTTTTTTTGGTTAACCAGCCTCCCTCACAAATATAGCTGTCATGATTAATAGGAAACTACTATAAAACACGATGTTGGTGATAATGAGTATGATATTTTAATAGCTTAGTTTACAATGTCATATGCTCTGAGATTTATTTAAGATAAAGGTAGGAACTGACTATTCACCAAATGTAGCAGTCAAGAAAGGACAAAGGAAGTGTGGTATTTGGGGTTGTGTAACAATTCCCAAGCTGAGACTGATCTGGCACAAAGTTAATGGCTGAAAAGTTAGGTGTATGATTTAAGCTAATACTCCCTGTGGATTAAATAGAGACAATCTGCATTTGAGTAGGTGATTCCTCTCACTTTAAAACAGTTTAAGAAGAGAAGAGAAGATGAATTACATTCTCAAGGTGCCAATCCCTCACCAGTGACTGTCTATGGTATGAAGACATCTAGTTTAGAGTGGACATCCAACTTCTGACTGGCTAGTGGCATTAATGCCCCCTCCACTCCTTAAACTGTCTTGCAAAATTAGTAGGAACCCAGTCCATTGGCAGGAATCCGGATGTAAAGGATTTGTCTATAGAAATGCCTACACCTCTCTCACGGTTGTGCGTGGTAGCAGCGATGCTGACAGAAACTCATGTGCAGTTCTAAGGGCTTGTTCTGAAGAGATGCACTTGCAGTATCTACATCATGGCTGACTGCAGCCAGTTGCATGTCAAGAGAGCATGCCGGATGCAGGTAACAAAGCTAGAATCCACAGCGGATCCTTGAGAAACCACACATGCCCAGCAATGTGACAGGACGGCCAGGAAAATAAACTGTTTAGTAATGGATGGGCAAAGTACCTCAAAGTCTTTCTCTAACTGCTTCAGCTAGTCCTTGTTTTTCCTGCCTGGAAAATCAGTTTCTTCTCATGCAGGTTCTTGCCTTAGTCAGGCCTGATGACAATAGAGAAAATGTGTACTCCGTATTTAATGACAAGAAGCTGCAGCGCATACTAATGGTGCCATAGCTCCTAATATCATCCAATATCCCCTGCCGGCTTTGCAATTACATACACATGGAGCAGGGAGGTGGCATGTGGCACTCCCGGTGAGGATAAGCAGGTGTCTAGAATTACCTTCTGACATCTCTCGGAGGAAAGAAGTAGGTGTGAGTTAACTGACCCCGCACACAGCTCCAAATGCCTCAAGGCCCCTAATGGCAAAGGCTGATGTCAGAGTAAGTAGAGCCTGCGAGTCTTCTGAGTGACTACCCCTAAAATCCCTTCCTTCTCTCCTAGACAGGAGAACACCTATGGCCAAGCCAACAGGACACATTCTGTATTGCAGTATTGTATACAGAGCAAATTTATTTAATCAGAGCATATTTAATAATAATACTCAGAGAGTATTTAATCAGGGTTTCCATCCTTAATTTTATCCTTGTGATGCTCGGTTTGCTTTACTCTGGTATTTCTTTCAATTTAACTACACACATACAGGAGAAACAGGAGTGTTCTCACCTTGGGATTGGAAAGATAGCAAATTTATTTCTCTGTGTTTTTCTCAGTTGGAGAGGATAAACAGAACAACTGGACAAAGAGGCAACATTTTAAGAAAGGCATAATAGTTTCTAAGGCTGATACACCAACAATATTTTGTGCCCCTGCTGTTATTTAATGCTGCAAACTGTACTAGATTAAATTACACAGCAGAGTAATACAGCGTATTGGACAGCAGACAGAGAACAGACTATGCTCTGCTCATTACTGTGCCCTTGACTCAGTATGTGAATTTGAGTGCTCCTCTATTCTATAGTATCCTATATCCATAAAAAGGTTAATGATTCCTATTTAGAGACTAAGCTATAAAGACTGGACTTCTCCCATTAAATACATAAGGAAGGACTTGTTTGGGATCAAATTTGTTCTTTTCTTTTTTTTTTTTTTTTTCCCCATGGATTTTCATAGGAAATTCAATGACCTTGTTCTTTATATTTTCTCAAGTGTTAGTTTGTTATGTAAGAAATTATTGTAGAAACTGTTATTTAGAAAAAAAAAAGGGGGGGGGGGCCTTATTTTCACCAAAATGTTAATTTTATATAAAAAATAAAATTTAATATCTGTAACTGAACAGATCTTTTTTATATATGTATATGTGTATTTATATATGTGTTTGTATATATATGTGTTACTACTATGCAATATATATGTATATGACAACATGCCTTGGATAGTCATTACTTCTGCATTACTCTTTTCTTCATATAAGCTTCACTCTTTACTCTTGAACCTGTAAGCTTAGCCATCAAGCCTCAAATTTCATTAAATTCCATGTTTTTATTATGGCATGAGACCACAAAAAGCAAACTGTGGATTGAACAATTTGTTTTGGTAAACCTCAGCAAAGCAGGAAGGAGGTGGTGTTTGTGAAAACCAGTAATCTGGTTTTCTCTTCTTCAGGTTCTCTGTTAGCTATTTAATTCATTTATTTTTTTGAGTCCACAGAAAGATGACTTTTTTTTTGCCATGAAAAGCAGCACGAGTAGATGATGGATGGAACACTGCCACCTTTTGGCTATGGACCATGTCAAAAGTGTGACGAGGAGCTTCTGTGAGGCTTCGTGATAAAGCAGACAGAGCATGTGGCAAAAGTCCCCTTTCATATCAACCCAAGACTGAAAGTGCTTTGGATTGCTGATCTGTAATACTGCACACGCGAGCACATGGCATGTTGGCATCGTGTAATTTAGGTTTTGTCCCTCATCCGTGATGCCCTCAAAGCCGAGAAGATGGGCTAATACGGCCAGCTGTTAGCTTTACTAAAGAACAAGTGCAATCAGGTTGATGTAAACAGTCACTTCAGGCTGACTGTGGTACACTCTTCCTGCCTGAGGAATACTTGAGAGTATCTCGCATTGTGTTGTGCTGAAACAGTGTTTTCTCAAGCGGTGAATTATATACAGTTTGTACTTCAACCTCTTTCGAGCACTTCACTGTGAATGTTTGTACCAGTGCCAGTGAGTGTGAGGTGATCTCATTAGAAAGAAAATATTATTAGCTACAAAATTATTTCACGGTGGTTTAATGACAAACTCTTACTCACATGCAACCTCTGCAGTTCTTACATAGTGGCTTTTTTTTTATTATTATTTCTTTTTAATCGTGTGTTTGATGGCAAGGCACTGGTGTCTATCCTGCCACCCTGGCCCACGCAGCAGTGTTGTGTTGTCCTTTGGTAGCTAGTGCCATTTTGATGTACTACCACAACATATTCTTGGCGTACAAACCTTGCACACAGTGAGTTATGGTTTGTGGGACTTTCACAGATCATAAAATAGAAGATCATTTCCTAGCATCCCTTCCCATTTCCATACTGATGTCAACAGGACTGGGATTTCACTTCCAATTCCTCACCAAACTCCATCCCCTCTCTGCTTAGTCACCCCAGCCTAACGGAGGGGTGCCAAGTGGCAGCGCCCGTCCGTATATACCAGCTATTTTCTCAAGGAAAGCCCCAAAACCCGTGTAGGGCTCGCTCCTCCCTGAGGCAGCCCTGAGGGGGAGCCGCTGGGGACTGACAGGGGTGGCGTTGGAGGCTGGGGGAAGACGCTGGGGACTGAGAGGGCACGATGAAGGCTGGGGGGAAGCCGCTGGGGGCTGAGTGGGAGCCATTCGAGGCGGGGCGCGGGGGGAGGCTGAGGGGGACCCGTTGGTGGCCCGGACCCCGGCGGCCGAGGCGCGGGCGGCCGGCAGGGGCGGCAGGTTGCCGGGCAACGGGAGGGGCGGGCAGCGGGGCCGCGCCTGCGCGGTGCGGAGGAGGCGCCGCGGGTGGAAGCGGGCGGGCGGCGGGCTCCGTGCGGCCCCGAGTGCTGCCCGTGCCCGGCCGCGGGGCGTGCGGAGGGAAGGGCCTGGACGGCGTCCATCTACTCGTGTGCGAGAGGCGAGGACAAAGCCTCCCGCCTCCCCTGCCCCTCCTTGGCAGATCCCAGTGTCCCGCTGCTTTCATTTGTTTTTGATCTGCCTCATTAAAAGACTATTGATGGCTTTAACTATTGTCCTTGTTTAGGTGCTGATTTACAAGCGCTAATATCTGACTGTGCCGAGATTAATGGGAGCCCATGAAGTTTACAATTATCCGCAGGTCCCTTGACCACACATGTAGGGGTTTTGGTAGGGGTCACGCACTCTTATGAAAAACTCCAAAGCAGGCTTAAACCTGGGAACGTTTTAATAGGATTGAATTTGTAATGGGATTTGGCAGCTTGGCCTAAACTATATGGTAGGGGGTTTTACTCTGTTTTATTTTGGGTTGGGTTTTTATTTTATTTTTATTTTTAACGGTGTCATTGTTGCACTGTAAGATGTGCTTTTGTTCTGCTTTTTAACATGATTCTACAAGTTGTTTTTTCATAAGACTCCAGAAAATATCTTTGATGCAAAGTATCAAAATAAAGAGGACTCTACCTGAATGTGCCTTGTATGTGCATGTAGAAGTAGGTTCCAGTTTTGTCCATTTTCTGATGTGAATCTTCACACTTTATGTGAGCTTTAAACAAAAAAAAAAAAAAAAAAAAAAAAAAAAAAAAAAAGACTATGCATGACATTTATTAAAAACAAAATAAACAAACAAAAAAAAAAAAAGGATGAAGGAAAGTGTGACTTCATTGAAACAAGAGTTCTGCTGAATAACAAAAGATTACTGTGCTGACTTGCCTTATTCAAACAAAGACACATTAGGAAACAGTAACTGTGCAATAAATTAGATTTATTGAAAATAGTTCTGCAAACACAGGGGAAGTTACATGTAAAGGTAGGAGAGAACCTAAAAGTGAATCATATGAGCAATTAGTGCTCACTTAGAGCTTGACAGCAGCGGGTTTCAGGGATAGCACAAGCTCTACGAGTGCTAATTCATTTCACATCATTTTGTCTCGTGCAGTAATGCTGGTGTGCTATTTAGATTGCTGTGAGCCAGCATCTCGTGAATTACCAGGGTCATGCCTCGTTATTAGGTACCCTCATTTAACAGCTTTTTCTGTGTTTGGCTCATATTGGAGGTGGGGAGGGGGGTAGTTGGTTTGGTTTTTGTTGGTTTTGTTCGCAGTCACACACAGCAAAACTGGAAATATATGATACCTGTCCTCAGGGTCATACAAGTACTCTTTTTCAGGACATAAACTGTAAATCCTACAGCACAGAGGAAGTTACAGTGGCTAGAAGGTATCATGAAAAAATAATGGGAAGCTAATACAGATTCAGTTTGCCTGGCTTTAAAAGTTTTAGTACAGCCAACTTTAAGGAAATGTGAGCTTGTGAGGAAACAATAGCAGCAAATCCTGCACTAGCATATATCCTCTGAAATGTCAGAGAATGCCACTGGCTTCACTGGAGTAGCATCAGGCAAAAGACAGCCAGATTTTGCCTCTATTTAGAGGCTCAGAGCTCCATTTTTATAGTAAAAAAGTGCTAGTGCCAGGAGTGTGTGTCTATATTTCTAGCTGCCTACTCCTGTGCGTTATTGCACCCCCAGATGTGCCTCTTTTCCTATCCTTATAAAATCAAGGGCTGGAGTATTCTGTGGCAACATTATATGCATATGGCCATCCTGGCTAGATATATTCATTTCTGTGGTAGTCTGTAACAGTTCCTTGTAAATTTCCAGGCAGATTCAGATAAACAAACAAAAAACAACAAATGTTTCTAATTAGCTTAAACATACTAGTCATTCAACAGGCCAATTGTGGTTTTGTTATTCACTAATTTTATTCTAGTGTTGATTTTCAAACAGTAATATGTTACCTATTTGTAACTGCAATGTGGGGTTTGAGGAGAAATGGCATAGAAGGGTTTCCTGACAGTAAGCAGGAGCTGTGTAGTGCAAAATAACCATACAAATAGCCATAAAGTGGTAGTTTTATTAGAAGGATTTACAGATGAAATAATTAAGTGTTGAAATGTGCAGTATCATTGCTGGCTGTCAGGAGTAACATCTGGAAATGAGTGGGATGGTCCTCACCTCTCTGGGAACTGTTGGTTCATGCTATTTGCAGGGCCAAGAAGACAAATCTGCCTCAGTTTAAATTACTTTGGAAGGCTTAAAAATCCCATCAGGACAAAAAGTATTTTGAATACTTCCATGAAAACTTTATAGGGTCATAATTTTACAAGCTACTCTGGATCCTGTGTCAAATTGATTGTCCACCACTTTATAGGTCCATGTAGCTCAGTGGATAATGTAATTCTGGGAATGTTTTAATGAGGAAAATTGTCTTCTATTCCAGTATTTTCTTTGAGCTCAGATTATACGGTCTCATTAGCAGTTCCTCAATGTCTGACTGAAGTAGGAATCTGGATGAAAATGAACTGACAGCAACTTAATCTAAACAATGGTAATTGCTCACGGAGAAAAGTGCTTAAAAACACTTAGTAGAAGCCTGTGGGGCAGGAAAGCAGGAAGAGAGAAGCAGGGGAAGATATTGCTCCTGAGCTAACCAGGTAGGATTGACTGCTGGTTTGTCTGTGCTAGACATCAAGACAGGGCCTCTTCCAGCAGCCGCCTCAGCTGCCTGTGAGGCTTTCCCAGAGGAGCTGGGGAGGATAAAGAACAGGGGAATAAAGGAGATAGATCACTTCTTCTGGCAGAAAAGACGGTGTTGTTCCACCTGCCTGCATGATGAGAATAGTTAAACGCCCCTAAAAGCCTCTGAAGCGTGACACAGGGGTGCAAAGCGGAGTGCAGAGGGTTGAGCTGGCAAGGGTGAGCTGTAGCCACCAACATTGTCCCTAAAGCTTCCAAGCACCAATGAGTCCAAGCCTTCAGAGGCAGCTAAACCAGATGTGGGTGAAAGAAAGATAATAGGCAACCATATGGATTAAATGTATGTATCCATGTAGCCCATAATAATAAGCACTGCCTTTCCACATGTATCCACTGTAACAAAGCCAGGTTCTGCGATTGCCACAGGGAGGACTGACTTTCAAAGAGCTGGTGACAATGGCAGCTGCTTTCAAGTGTGTGCCTGCGAGACCTTTAAAAATGCCAGCTTGGAAAAAAGAAGGAAAAAAAAAAATTACATGTTTGAACATAGGCAGTTGCCATGTTTCTGCAGTTATTACTTTGTCTTTCTGGTATGACAGAAATTTAAAAAAAATGCACATACATTTTAAAATTATGACAGCTATGATAGACGTCTGGGGTGGCATTGAGATCATTTCAAGAAAAGGTGTTTGAGATGTAAAAATATTGTGTAGTTTTTGATCAAATGACTGAAGCTTATTTGGGGCATTTTCTTGTTTACTTATAATACACAGAATAATTTTGAATCAATCTATAACTTTTGATTGTGGTTGATAAAGAAATTTTCATTTTAAATCTGAAACTTAGGGGGAAAAAACTCCTCCTTAAATCTTTTAATGTTTTTAGTGTGACACCAAAATTATAGACAAAAGCCTTGTTATGTATGTATGTGAATAGGAAAGTGGATAAGAAAGAAAGATTACAGTCACTTAATCTGTAACACTTACACTAGTTTAAAATTAGAAAGCTATAACTAATTATCTCATTTGGAAAGATTGAGCAAAATCTGACCAAATATCCATGACAGAGTCTAATTTATCATGTATCTCATATGATATCTTTTCCATAATAGCTAAATCAATGAGACCCAAGTGCCAGTCATTGATCTAATGGACAGATGGTGATTTCCATTTGATAAGGATTAAAGTTTTGGCAATGAGGATGGCTAGAGGTAACAATTTTTCTTGTGCTGAGGAGATTCTTGAGAATTGCCTTTAAATATTTGAACTGTAAATTAAGGCTTTTTTTTTTTTTTTTTTTTTGTATGCAGAGAAGCCAACACTGCTCATCACAACCATTGCTGTTTGCGCTTGTCAAGTCACCAAGCCACAGCACAAATGTTCCATGTTCAGCTTCGCTCACAAAGTACGCAGCAGGGTTTAAGATGTTTGTCATTTGCATGGAACCAGAATTGGCTTTCTGACATGCTGCGCAGGCACAACAGCGTGTCTTTGAAAATCAGCAGCATCATGAGTAAGTGCTTTTTTTCAGGATGCACTTTGTTGCTCAGCTTCCAGTCTTTGCAAGACTGGTGAAATCTCAGTGCAATGCAGCTCTCCCTGAAATTTCAGGAACACAAATGACATCCAGAATGTCAAGGTCCCTGTTACACAGAGGGTTGCTGCATACTGAGGGGCATGACTGGGTCACAGAGTGTTTTCAAACTGGCAAGTAAGCATCTTCGTCTGGCACCAAGTCTACATGAGCAGCCCCTAACTTCAGGTTTCTCAGAGAGAAAAACAAGCCTGAGTGTCCCACAAGACAGAGGTTTTTATCTTCACCCAATGCCACTGATTTGGTTGCATTTTCCAGATGGCTTTCAACATAGAAGCCTGTCAAGCCGACTAAAAATATTCTTTTGGGGAGGTCAAAAAATTAATCCCAAAGATGTTCCTGCCCCAAAGATCTTAAGAATCTAAGGAATAAGTTACTCGCTATGTTCTCTTCTGCTGAGGTGCAACTCCAGGTAGTACATATTTGTGCCAATATGATTTTCCATGGAGCTAGAGTGCAAGCTTTCTTTTACTAGAGAAAGTGTTAAGTGTAACCATATGCCAAGCATGAAATAGGAGCTAATACTAGACATACAACGACAGGGAGTAGAGTTAAACAATAACCTGATACCTGCTGGGATGGTCAGTCATGTTCTAAGCACTGTTCTGTATGATAATTACCCTTTGCTAGGCTCTGGTAAAGTCCTGATTTAAATCCAGAGAACAAGCTCAGCAAAGAACCTGTAAGAGTTCTGCATTGTGCTGGATTAAGGCAGCACAATGCCTTAATCCAGGAAAAAGAAAAATCACACACATAAAGGCTGGGACAAACAGTGAATTACAGTTAGTAGAGTCTGCTCTGTCACAGACTGTGTGGCTGCAATGCCATCCAAGCCTGGAGGAGCAGAGCTCATTCTGACAGCAGGGTCACAAGGCAATGATATTTATTGTGTGGTGAAAGCTGCCGTAAGTGAGTGGGCGAGGAAGCAGTGGAAAAGGTTGGTTGGCAGGAGTGACCACGAGCTGGGAGAGAATTATGGTTAACCTGGAAAATATTTTAGAGAAGCCTGTTCAGACCCTGCCAGGGATGCACAGTGGATTTCCTATTGATCCTGTCACTGGTTTTTGTGTTAGGAGGCTAGGACTAATAGAAATAATTTATTTTTTTTTTTCTCCAAATAATGTATCAAACAAACCCCAGTGACTGACATGGGTAGTGGAACAGCCCAGGAGTAGAAAGCTTGGATTGATAACCATTAAAGAAAAAGAAATTCTGAGACAGTGACCACTGCCATTTCTTGGAAATGCATTTCTGTGTTGAGACCTCACCACAGCATGCTGACATCGTCCAGCCTTCCCATTGCTCCTGCCGTCAAGTGCTGTTAATCCAGGGGTCTCTGTGTCCCTGCCACCACTGCCACCATTCTCTGAAAAAGGAACCAGACACCTAACGTTTCCTTTTTACCTCACCCTGCCCTTTCTCTGTTCTTTGGTGACACGGATGGTGCTTGCTAGTTTTCTGGACATTGGAAATCACTACTTATCCCATATTTAATATGTGTATGTCCACAAATTGTTTTTTTTTAAATGTCAGACTACATAACAGTTGCTTTTTTTGTTTCTTTCTTTCTTTCTTTCTTTTGTTGTTTGTTTTATTTTTTTAATTGACAAGGAAAATAAAGCAAATCATTCGGTTACAACCATATAATGCTTCTAATTTTTTCTTACCAGAAATGAAAAAGAAAACAAGTTGTCCTGTGAACATCACAGGTAGTGGAGCCTGTTTTCCTACAGATTTGTATCCTGTTTCCTTCGCTCGCTCCCACCACAATAGTTCTGTCTCCCTCTGTAAACCCTCTGACATCTGTCAAGCAAGAAATAACACGTACCCTGGCTAATCTGGAGCCATGCATATGCAGATGGGGCAGCTGGCTACTACCAAGCTACATAACATATCACATCCGAGTTCTTCCTGCCTTCTTTTCAATGGGGTTTTCATGCTGGGTCTCTCTCCACTTCCCAGCTGCAGACTTCAAAAATGCAGTTAATTATTCTTAAGGCTTCTACTCTTCTTTCAGTTTTGGGTTAAAATGCTCTACTGGCTAAAAAAAAATTATTAAGGCTGTCTGGCAGACAAGTTGAGAGCCGAAAGCACAGAAGCTTCATTTCCTTAGGAACCAGCCTGAAATATTTCACTTAAATCATTCTATTCAAGCCTAATACAATCTTTTGCTTTACGGTTCTGTGGCACAAAAAAAAAAAAAAAAAGCCCTGTGGTAAGGGTCTAAACTCCAAATCAGCTGTAGAGGATGGCATCTGTGCCCTTTTATCCAAGGGTACAGTCACTAGATTAACCTGCCAGTAGGTAGGAGATGCAATACTTTCCTCCGTACCATGAACTCAGCCTCTCCAGAGAGCATCAGTTCTTTTAGGCAAGGATTCCTCCAGTCTGTCATGTGGGTGCTTTCACCCCAAACCAACTGAGGTGACAGTGACTGAGGTAAAAACTGTTTCCTGGGTGATGATACCTATTACCAGACCAGAGAAGCGTAATGGGCAGCACGGTCACGGAAGCCTACTTGAGATCATACCTGTTGTTAGTGGGGAAGCACATGGATTCCTTTTCCTCCTTTGCCTGTAAGGGATTTGAGGTAGGATCCCAATAAGATCAACTTGTTCCGTTTTTAACACTGGGTCCCACGGCATAATTCTTCCTTCACAGCATAATTCTTCCTTGTGTTTTAGCCTGGTGGCTGAGCCAACCATGGAGCTACAAGTTTTTGATTACTTTCATACTATGTCTTAATAAGTAGTACAGTATTTCATGTAAAGTACAATACGTTCAGCTGAGAAGACTCCTCCAAGAAATGTCTAGAGAGTACATGCAACCTCCAAGTAGGTTTTCTTCAGAAGCTCTGGCTTGTCCAAACTGAAGCAAAAATTTCACAGGGAGAGCAATAGGAACATATCTACCAAAAAAAAGAAAAAAAAAAAAAAAGAAAAATTCTCTGTCAGTTGTGAAGTATGTGCCTGAAAGTCTACATCCTTAAACTTTTTTCTTTTTTTTAAAGACACTAAAATTATTTGAAATCTAAAAACATATTTTTCACTAGCCTTCACCTCAGAAATGATCTTCTAGTTTTAGCTGAAACCTGGACAAAATACACTGTCTCTCTGGCATGGAAAGTTCTATCCATGTAATGTTTAACAAAGTTGCTTAGATGAATCTACTAGCATAATATTGAGGTGTAATACACAGAACAGCCATTTTTGCATGCATAAAAAGCTATTGGTAAAACAAAAACTCATTTGAATCTTACAATGTCTTTTGCAAAAGTTGAGGCTCATTCCAATACAAAATTCATCCTGCAGTGAGACCAGTCTTCAGGTTTCATACTGACTAGAGAAATTATGGACTCTGCATGACCAGGTTCCCTACTCCAAATATCATATTAGAAGGGAAAAAGGACATAAAGATAATCAGAACTAGTACCGAGATTTTCCCTTATAACCATGCACCAAGATTAAAATGTTATTTTAAAAATGGATAGAATCTGAAAAATACATCATTGTTGCACTGTTGTACATAACCTTACACTTCAACTAACCTTTAACATCCTTTTCTACTTCCTTTTCCTATCCAGGAGAAAAAAAAAATAAACAATAAAATAAATAAATAAAAAAGGAAAGACAAACATATTGTGGGGGGAGAATAAAGGGGTTTCCCAGCTACACAAGAAAGCTGAAGAGGCTTTGACATGGAGGTTTCATTATCACTTCCACTCCCTCCCTGTAGGCATTCATTAAAATGTCAACCGTGTGAAGGTATACCCGTAAATATATAAATAATACATAATAATTTCATTTGTTGATTCCACTTGGGAATACTAGCCCCAAACCATGTTAGTCTTGCTTATACCAGGAAAAATGATAAGCATTATTCTGTTCCGGTGTGGCTCCAATGGTAATAGTGTTGGTGCTGCAATACAAAGAGGGCACATGGATTTTCTCTCAGTATAGATGCATAAAATGGTTTGGATTAGAAAGGACCTTACAGATCATCTAATTACAACCCCCCTGCCATCTTGACACACCCAACTAACACACTGAGGTGTGTGAGCTTGTTGATTGTGTTGCCTTCCACATTGCAAGGTTAAAAGATGCTGTCTTAAAATAACACCAGCTCTACTTCCAACAGAGGTCTCCAGCTGAGGGAGTGCATTTAGCACTGGATAATCTCTCACTTCAAATCCTCCCACAGCCAAGTGCAAGAAGGCACTGTTATTAAGAAAGAATAGTTATAAACTTGTGTAGGCCAGCCTAACTATGGTGTTGCCTAGCTTTAGGTGTTTACATGTGTACAATATATGTTTATCATGATGCATTCATCATGAACCACTTTGCACATGAGCAAAGGAGAAAGAGGTCAGCCTGGCTGCAGAGAGAGATGTCACCCGGTGGACTATTGCACTTCTCCCTTTTAGGATACCAGTGATAGCCAGTATGGACAAAATTTTAACAATTTGGGGAGGGCTGTTCAACAGGCTATGTAAAAGGAGTGGGTGGTCTTGCTCATGGCAGCCTATTGTCTAAATAACGAAAACTCCCTTGCAAGTGGCATAAATCAACATCCATGTTGGCAATCTCAGGGAGTTTAGGAGCTGAATGAACACAGAGACTGGATTACCCTCTTGGCCTTCCCAGTGGCCCCAAAGAATAGGACTGAAGGCAAAACCCATGGAAAGGGCAGACTGGGAGGCTTTGCCTAGCACAGTCCATGTAAAACCTATTCCATGGGATTACAGTCTCCAAGGCTGTCAAGTCACTACTTTGTAAAGCCAGTAAGTTGCCTTTTAAGAGATGTTAAAGGATTCTTAAGGAAAAAAAAATACATAATTACTATAAATGCAAGTTTTCCATTGGGTCATACATCTTCATTTAACTTAGTGATTTAGTGATTCCTAAAGGAAATGATTATAGTCCTTTGTTCTTAAACAAATAAGTTGTGTTCTTTATCCTCTGAAAAAGCTGATAATATGATAGGTGCAGCTCTAAGGAATAATTATACTAAATGGCCGTGGATACCTCAAAAGACAGAATACATCTATTATGCAGAATTCCCTACAGAAATCTTAGAAATCTTATATGCATTGATTGCTAGTTAGCATTAGAAAGACTTTTGCAAGTTGACTTTACCAAAGCAGCAACTATTTGCATTAGCAAACAGGCAACATCAGCTAGCTGATAAGAATACAGTGGAGTAATGCAATTAATATAGCTATGTCTGTTAATTAGTGTTTGCTGACTGTCAAAAGAAGATACTGTTAGGAGACAAACTTATTTTCCTGATTAAAGAGTAGGGCCCATCTTGCTGAATTGAGCTGGACCCACTTTTGATCTAATTAAAGCTAGCAAAGTACTGTGTACTGGAAACTTGTGCCACTTTGACATACATTTGCATATTCATAAGTAAGATAGATTGATATTTTGCAATTAACATGGACCAATGAGAATAAAGCCTAATTAGTAAACATGCTCTCTTTATTAACTTTCGAGCCAGCCTTTTGTTATATTGTAAAGTAATAATGGAAGAGGAAGTCCTTTTTAAGAAAAAGAGTTATGTCACATAGTTCATTCGTTTCCCATTCAGGCTCCATCTACTTGTTACTCCACTGTTACTCATAGCCATTTAGTTAATGATTAGGATGATGCAAGGGAGAATGAGATGTATAGGAGCAGAGAGGGAATATTAGGTCAGAGTAAGCCTGGAAAATGTTGGTAAATGCAAAACTCCAGGGCAATTCTGCTGTAGACAGGTTTGTACTATGCATTTTTTCTGATTTGACTTTACTTCATTCAAGGCAAGACTGCAGGTTTTAATGTTCCCCCAGATTGTCAAATGACAGAAATGAGATTACATCAAGAAGATGCAATAAACAGGTGTGCACAAGAGAGGCTGGAGTATGGGATATATTTGTGGCACTTAAGTTTGCACAGCCACAAAACATTTAGAAATTGTTAGATTTATACATAAAAAATATATTTTATATATAAATACTAATTTTAAAGACTATTGTAGAAATCATAATCTGCTCAGGATCATCTGGAAAAAGACTTAAAAAGCCAAATATGATTCTGAATAGAGTTTACTATATGTGGTTTGCAGAAGTAAGTCACGCTCCTACATTGCTAACTTATTCCCTCATTAAATAAAATTAATTCTGTGTGTCAATGTTTACAAATTCACTGATTCTAGCCTTCATTTTTTCTCTATTTAAAATGTACAAGGATAAGGCATTTAACTAGATGTAACACATCAGAAAATGGCTCACAAACAAATAATATTATGCAGTATAAACTCCCATTAACTAATAATGTAGCTGACATTGATTGAAAGTGATTAAGTCTAGTGCTCTTTTTCATGTTGTTAGTTAAAATAAATACCAGTGTATAAGGGAAAAATTGTCATCTTCTCATTTTGCAAATGGATTGAACAAAGCTAACTTCTTCCTGATATTAAGTTAAACTAAAGGATTAGTAGATGCATTAGGGAGACACAGGAATCCAGGTGAAGCAATAATAGTCAATGAGGCAGTGTCACTCCATCATTCACCTTTCCTACTTAAAAGAGGTTAGTTACCTAATGATAAAATTTCATGGTCAATTAGGTATATGTAATTAAATCTGATTGTAAATCTACCACTATTTCTCTCTTCTTCAGAGGTCATCATGGCAGTATAATTCCTGACCCCTGCCGTGAACATTTTCTTATAACTGGCACCAAATATTTTTTGGAGGAGATATCCCTTTTCTGTGGCCTTCAGTCAGAAGCTTGCTTCTGTGTGAGATCTGGCAAATCAGGGAAGAGCCTGATTGCGCCAATTCATGCTGCCAGAGAGGCACACAGATCCTCATCCCTAAATGTAAGCCATGGCAGGAGCTCAGGCCGCTTCCCATCACAGCCACCCACCTGCGACCTCAGTGCTGGCTCTGCTGGACTGTCATCACTCAGCCTTCCTCAGGTCATAAGCCTGCCTGAACATGGAGGGCTAAATGGTATTTTCCAGGTAGATCTGCCCAGATTCGTGACATGCTGCCTGTGCTCCCACAGCTTGCACAGTCAGGCGTATGTTGGA